>NW_027263713.1:0-2889 GCF_044049455.1 Aspergillus lucknowensis | reverse complement strand
CCGTTCGCCGGCGTGACTGTTGGGTCCGGTATCCCCGAACAATGCTGCGTTGGGTATGAATGCTTTACCCACGGGGCTGTATACTAGGGCTGTGGCCTTTGTACTATGTGGGAGCCAGGGGCACTTCACTACTGAAACGCTATTCCGACCTCACGACATACTGATACCAACACCGACAACACGCCATGAACCCGCTGCTGCATTAAACCCTGACTGGACCCATCGCTAAAGACCGCTGCTAAACCCCTAATTAAAAATGGACCCCATCACCTAAACCCTGATTCGGAATCCCATTCTTTGCCCGCCGTGGGCGATATCCCGAGGCGCGAGATCTCGATCTCAAAACAAAACACCGTGGCCGGGCGAGGCTTGATCGCTGCTGGAACCCGACTTGTGCCCCGGGTGATGCGAAGGGCTTGGTAGTGTTCAGTTACGATGATGTCAGGCGGCGCCTGCGGCGCGGCCCTCTCTTCCTATCGGCCCCTCCCAAGTTGGGGCTTTGTGGGCCGGACCCTCCCGGATTGGGACTTCGCGGGCTTGATAGGAGAGACTTTTCACGACATCCTTCCGCTGTGGCTACCGGACCTTTGCAGCCTGCGGGTAAAAATTTTGGATATACAAGGGCATGATACAACCCTTGTGAGCTGGGATATCCAACTTTTTCTTGGGCCTCTCTTAGGGGCGTCTTTGTTTAAAACAAACCTTTGGTTAGGGGTTGTGGTTATTTAGTGGTGGTGCTATCATCGCACCTGGCTTGGTGTGAGAACCCGTGGTTGATACCTAGGTATCAACCCTGCCAGGGAATCCTTCCCGCGAGGATCGCAAGGGATTCGCGGGAAGGATCCCCCCGCAGGGGTTGGGCGGCAGTAGGACTCCGTCTCTTTCTGTCCCGATATCTGTCGCCGTTCACACTGGACCAGGAGGGGTTGGTAGCGCAGTCTAACCTGTCTAAGGATAGTTCCGCGACGGAGATTATCAGCCCTTGGATGTAACACGTAATCGCTTTCCATGGGGGGTGTTCTCTGGAACCTGACTGGGGTTAGATGCAAGCCGCGGGTTTTCCTCTTGCCTGCAACGGGGACTAGATCCCCCGACCAGCAGGAGGTTTTGCCTTTCATCACCATACCGGTATACCCGTGATGGTGGAGAAGGGAACCTTGCTGGAGATATCAAAGTCGAAGCATGATGGAAGAGAGACCCCAACGCAAGGCCCAGGTGGCCGGCATAAAGACCAAATGCCAGTTGTTGATATCAAGTCCCTTGCCAGGGTAGATGGATTGATTGATTTATGGTGGAATACCCTAATCCTAAACCCTTCTCCCTCTCCAACGCCTTCCAGAGTCCTGGAGACCAAGTTCCATGTAGAGGGTAGAGGGGGGCCCTTTTCTTGTCTTGCGAATCCGTCATGTTTAAATGCCAGTTGCCCACACGTCACCCCATAAAACTGAGCCCATACCAGTTATTACGGGGAGCCTACCGCTGCCGGGTTCAGGTTGACATGCCACGTGCTCTTGGGGTCGTGTGGGATTAAGGGTTGTTCCGATGGGGTAGCACAACGTTTTGACGTCAGGTTGAATCTCATAGAATTGTGTGTCTTCTAACGGTCTGTTTTGGTGCGAGGGCCCTTCAGGGGCAACTCGCGTATAATAGTAAATCCGGTCCGATAAAATACCCGATTAGGTAATCCGACAGGTCGGTTCCAGGGCCGTCGTTGGTAACCCCTGGGGGCGCGGCACTAAGCCAAGACTAGAGGAAGACCTTGGGGGGAGCACGCGGCATGCCCGCAAATAGGGTAGGGAATGTCCAGATAATCAAGGATAATAACTTCTAAGCCCAGTAAGCGGTTAAGATAGGCCTGCACGTGGGTGATTGGTGGTTGTGAGCCAATCTTGCCAACAGCCAAGATTGAGCAAGATTGGAGATGGGAGAGGGAAGCTCGCACAGGAGCTGATATTCCTAACTTGGTGTTTGAACAGGCCTAGCTTGAGTGGGTCTCTCCATGTTCAGGAGGGGAATCTCTTCTGCCATGCTTTACATGTTGTGATTCGCGGGCATGGCTCCAGCGGCATGGCAAGGCAACAACTCATAAGTAGAATCATAGGAGGGTGCCAGGGCGCCAAGCAACCCCAAATACGAGGGTAGCGCGAGCTATTTCCCAGGGCCCCATTTTTGGGCCACCCGCCCTGGACCCGCGGGGCTTCTCAACCCAATCATAATGAAGGGCTTGCTTCTAATCTTGACGAGTCAAGCAGGGAGTTGCATTCTTTGCGGGTAGCTGCTGCCTTTTTGCAAAGCTGGACCTGGCCTGCTACATCCATCCCCTCCCCCCTGGCCCCCTGACTCGAACAGCCCCTGGACTCCCCCGATTCTCTTGTTTGGTTTCCTGGTATCAACGACTATCCAGACCAGACCAGGCATGGAGGTTAGAATTATCCCTAGAAGAGCTTGATTGCAAGAGTAAACAGGAGACTCCTAGTTCTTGGAAGAAGGAAGAGCAAAGGCCTCCTGGGATCTCTCGAGTCTCTTGACACCCCATGGTATGCACGCACGCATGGACATGAAGACAAAAATATATATCTTTTATATCTAACTACTTTATGGTGGTTAACCAGCTCTATAGCTACCACAGCTCTTGACAACTGCCAACCTTATCCTAATGGATCTGGCAGACTACGACAACAATAACACACTACTTGTGATCAACGAGCCCAACAAGGTCCTCCTCTGTTGCCTGTGTGGCATCGGGGTTGGCGCTGCACGGAAACCACTGACCCGACACCTCCGGGAGAGCCACAAGGACCACCCAGCTCGCGATGCCGAGTTCGCGAGGCTGCGCGAACATCACCCGCGCCTTTGCCAGACGACGGCTGACTTCCCCTACCCCCCATG
>NW_027263712.1:0-2949 GCF_044049455.1 Aspergillus lucknowensis | reverse complement strand
GTATAATTATTTTATAGTAATCTTAGACTAACTAATAAAATATATTTATCTAAAATTAATATAAACTATTATAATAGTAAAAGAAATAGTAATTATTTTTATTAATATAGTTATTATAAATTATAGAATACTAAAATATATTATATTAAATTAGGACAAGCTATTTATATTTAAATTTTAGAAATTAGTAATTAATATTATAGGAATTAAGCTATATATAACTACTATATATAGACTATAGTTAAATAAATAAATAAAAATGATTAACTAAATAATTAAGTAATACCTATAATACTATATAAACTATATATAGGATAATTAGAAGGAATAGCTATTTATAGCCTAGTTTACTTAAAATAATTTAGTTTATAATATAACAAGAATAATACTTTTTAAAATAAATTTTAGATATTACCTAAACTTGTATAGTAAATTAATCTAAAAAAAACTAGTTATAAAGAAAGCTAATTACTTTATATAAAAATTTAAAAAATTTAAATATAACTTAAGATCTTAAATTTATTAACCTTAAGATAAAGCTTTATTATAATAAAGGGCACTAGAAAATACTAGATTTTGAAACAAAGAGGACAATATTCCTATTTTATAAAAATATTAAAACCAAGTAACTAAGCTAGAAACTTAACTATATATAAATAAGACTATTTAAAATTAATAAAAAATTAGGACTAGTTAACTATTAATTAAAGCTATCTAAATTTATAAGAAAAATATACCTAGTATTTTATATATTATTATTAGAACTAGTACTAGAGAAAACTAAAATTACTAATAATAATAAGATTAAAAAAGAGGAATAAGTGTATAAAGTTAAGAAAATTCTAGACTACTAGAAAATTAGTAGATAATTATAATACCTTATAAAATAAAAAGGATATAATACTTTAGAAAATACTTAGGAACCTATTAAAAACTTAATAGGTTATATCTAGAAAGTTTAGAAATACTACTAGTAGTATCTAAGATATAAAAATTAATATCCTACTAAAAAATAGTAATATCCTACTAAAAAAGAGTAAATTAATTATCCAAGTTAGACTAGGATTATCTAATATAGTAGTAAGTTAAGTAGTAACCTTATGCTTGTTAGTAAGATACTTTAGCTCTTAAAAATCCTTAATAATTAAAAAATCTTTTTTATCCAACTAATGTATTATATTTATATTATAATCTAATATTTATTTACTATACTTCTTAAAAAAACTTTAACTAAATAGGCAAGCAACTTTAATAGCAATCTAGTCTTGCTTAAAAAAGGCCTAAACTAACTTATTCTTAACCTTTTAATAATTCTTTTAAAAATTTAACCACTTTTATTATTATAAAATCATCTTTTATATTTTTAACTATAACAAGTATATAACATATAATTTTAACTTTTTAAATCTATTATATAAACAAGACTATAGGAAAAGTAGTATTTACAAGAGTTAACTATTAGAGAACTTTTAAAGTAATCTCTTGGGACTATTAAATATAGTTAGTAAGGTAATACTATTTAAAAAGCATAATAAACTATTACAAAAGAGTTTAGGAGAAATAGAAACTTACCTTGGGGTAATAAAAGAATCTATATTATTTATACTTTTATAGATAAAAGGTAAAAAAAAGGGAGATAGTATTATAAACTTATAGCTAATAGTTAGTAGAATAAAGTTATTAAGTAAAAAGCTAGGGCTAGGAAGCCCTAGACCATGACCTGGCTATCTAAAGCTACTTTAAATTAAAATCTAACTCTAATAACAAGCTAATAACTACAGGCACTACCTAACTATAAAACAAGGATAAATAATACTATATAATTATAACTAATAGACCATGTATTTATATAAATAATAACTATTATTACCTAGGGTTATTATATAATCTTTATGTATAATAAAAAGATTATAGTTTAAAAATTATAACTATTATATAACTAGAGTATAGTACTAGAATAAAAAAATAATTATTATAAGAAAGAATTTTAAATTACTCTAAGAATATAGTAAATAAAGTTATACCAGTAGTAGACTATATAATTATATACTATCTAGTATACTATTAATAGTAGGAAAGTAGTATACAAGTAGGTATAACCTAATTAAATATACTATCTAGTATACTCTCTAGAAGGTAGAAGAATAATAAAAGACTTAAAATACTTAAAAATACTTATTACTACTATATCTAGCTTTCCTATTTTTATAATTAATATTCTTATTATTAAAGTACTAGTAATTCTATTACTATTATTCTAGAGTAACCTATTTAAAGGTTATTATAAAGTAACTTGTCTAGTACTTATTCTATAGGCTATAATATATATACTATAACTAGCCCTACCCTTTTATCTTAATTTTAACTTAATCATGACAAGTTTTTATGCTTGAGAGATATAGCTATACCAGGTAAGACAAGTTAATCCAAGCCCTTCAAAAGTTCCACGTGAGAGCCCAGGGTTAGAAGCACACAAGAGGTTGTCGCTTCAATAACATATATAAGCTACTAATACTTTCTTATTATCTTTTTTAAAAGATTTTTTAACTAGTTTATTGCTAGAATTCTAGAATCTTTTTAAAATAACTAAAATACGTAATTAGTTTCTAAAAGTTATTTTCTAGTAGGTAACCTTTCTATTTAATAAGATATTAAATCTAATCTTTCTTTATTTATTAGTCTAGGATTCTTTTATATTTTTTATTAGCCTTAGTTATTTTATTATTAATATTTTCCAGATTTTTTATTAGCTTAAGTAATAAAATATAGAATACTAGGTAAACTTATATTCTTATTAGTAATATTAAGTAATAATTATTATTTATAAGTTTCTTTTTAATTTTAAATAATCTATATTTTATAGTATTAAGTTTAAGTTATTGATTTTAATAATCTAGTTTAAATAAATATTTCTTATAATATTAAATATACTAGCTTTTCTATAGTAAT
>NW_027263711.1:0-3071 GCF_044049455.1 Aspergillus lucknowensis | reverse complement strand
TTTTCTTGCTATTTTTTATATAGCTTATTTAATTTTAAAATAATAATTATATTATTTTTTATATTAACAAGTATATAAGTAGTATAAATATCTTTAGTTATATATACTAGTTATTATTTCTAATCTATTAGTTTAATTACTATTCTAGTAGTATTAACTTATACTTTATAAATTATTTATATAATATTTAATTGTAAATTATAGGTAGCTAATTCTTGATCTTTTTTAATATAATAATTTTTTATAATATATCCAGGTTTATTATACTTAAAATATTTTTTATTAAATCTCTTCTTTTTTTTACTATTTTAGTTATTTTATTAAGTCTTGCTAATAGTAGTGTTTATTTATATTTTAATATTTCTATTCTTATTTTATTATTGCTTCTAATAGTTAAATAGTTTTTTTTATTACTATTTCTTAAGCTATTATTTAGTATATCAAGTCTTAATCTTAGATATTTAATTAATAAGTTTATTTAGAATCTTAGGCTTATTATTAATTAATACTAGTATATCCTTAATTCTTGCTTTTAGTTTTTTATAATAAATAGACTTAAGTATATTATCTTTTTATATTAGGTTAGATATAATTTAATAAAATTTTATAGTATATTTCTTATAAGTTATTTTTTCTTAGTATAACAAGTAGATCTAATTTTTAGTAATTTTTATAGTATTCTAGTTTTTAAATACTTGCTTAAGCTATTTCTTAAAAGCTTTATACTTGTTAAAGATTATATTAATTATAGGCTTTCTCTAGTATTATAGTTTTTCTTAATAGTTATATATATAAGGTTCAAACTAGCTAAATATAGGTTTTTTAAGATAAGAAGTAGTAAATATAACCTTATTAAACTTAAATATACTTCCTAGGTTGTTAATATAGAGGTATATATTTATTATAATTAGGTAATTTCTTAGGGTTACTTGCTTACTTTTAAATAGTTTAGGTTTGTTTATCTTAATATTCTTGAATAACTATAATATACTAACTTGGTTTAACAAGAAGTTAACTATATTACCTAATTATATAATCTTTTTAGAGTTAGTTAGTTTTTAAGTAGTAATAGATTCCTTAGAAATAGTAGCTATTAGGTTTCTAAAAATATTACTATCTCCTACTATATTAATAGTAAATACTTCTCTTTACTTAATTAAGGGTCTATTATTATTAGATTTAGAGTCTGCTAATTAATCTATAAAAGAATGCCTAAGAATATTCTTGATAGGGTAAAGAGAATATAGAATATTAGGTTAAATAAAATATAAAAAGAGGTAGATAATTTAAAGCAATTAGTAAATAATAGATATATTATTAATCTAGTTATAATAGATAGTAAACAAAATTTCTAGATATAGGTAGTAATAGTCCTTATATATTTATTATCTATTATAACTATTATATCCCTTAGCTATATTAGCTATGCTTGCTATTATACTTATTATAGTTTATGGCTTGGATAGCTATAACTATACTTCTTGGCATTATATTAATACATCTGTATTGCTATGATCAGGTTGGCACAACATGCTCCTGTTAGCGTCATGGCAGACTGCTGCGGCACATCAGATTCATTGGCTGCTGACATCTGGTTTCTCTGACATTAAGGAATAGCTTGCAGCCATAATTTTAGAGATTAGATTATTAAAAATATTTAAGAGTATTAAGATAAACAAAGCCAAGTAGTTTAATAGTAAGTATTCTACTTTAAAAAGGTATCTAACTTTAATAAATATATACTTCTAAATTAATAACTTTATTATTATAACTAAGATAGACAAGATTATATTTACAGGTACTTATCTTATAGGTACTATATTTAATTAGTTTAAACCCTATATAAAAGATTATTATAAGTAGAATAATAACAGCCAAGATAATATAATAAAAGAAATATTTAGTAGTTATAAAAAATTTAAGAAAAGGATTATATATACCTTTAGTAATCTTAATATTAAATATATTACTAAATAACAAATTAATATATTATAATAAGAAAAAATAAATATTAGAGAATTATTTATAAAATTCTACTAGATAGTATTAAACCTTAAATAAGATAATATAGTATTATAATCAAGATTTTTTACTAGATATTTAAGCTAGAAATTAAGAATATAATAATATATATCTTGTGCAAGCTAAAAACCCTTAATAAGCTAATTAAAATAGTATCTAAAATCAAGAGCTAAATAATCAAATAATACTAGGAAAACTATTAGCAAAACTAGAATAACTAAAAAGATAAAAAACAATATAGTATTAAGAAAGACCAAGATAAAAATATTAGAATATAAATAAATGCTACTATTAGCAAGAATTAAAATAATTAGAATAGTAATAAAAAAAAGTTTAATAGCAAATATTATAAGTATAAAAAACCTGGATATATTATAAAAAAATATTATAATAAAAAGAATCAAGGACTAGCTACCTATAATTTATAAATAAATATTATAATAATAACTATACAAGCTAATACTACCTATTTAATAACTAAACTAATAGATTAGGAATAGTAAGTAGTATATATAAATAAAGATATTAATACTACTTATATACTTGTTAATATGGGAGATAATATAATAGTTGCCTTAGAATTAAATAAGCTATATAAAGAATAGGAAGAGAATATAAAAAAACTAGCTAGTATAGTTATAAATATAAAAATTAATATAAAAATCTATAAAAAAAATATAAATACTAGTAATAAGGAAAATAGGAAAATCTAGTACTATAAAAAAATAAAAAAAATAGTATTAGAAAAAAAAATAAAAAAAAATTAATAATAGATACTAAGAAATAGGAAAGACATTTACTAGACTTTAAAGAAAGATTAACTTAAATATTATATAATATAAATAAATTACCTATAGATTATTATAAAGTATACTAGTATAAATTTATTAATATAGATAATTAATAACACTATTTAGTAAAAAAAAATAAGATAATAATAATAAGATCTCTTTTTTAACTAACAAGTTCTATAGATAGTTAATAGTTTAGAATACTAATAAAATAGTAATAACTTAATATAAGACTTATAAAATATAAATAAAAACCCT
>NW_027263710.1:0-3113 GCF_044049455.1 Aspergillus lucknowensis | reverse complement strand
TATTTATTTATATTTTAATATTTTTATTCTTATCTTATTATTATTTTTAATAATTAAATAGCTTTTTTTATTACTATTTCTCAAGCTATTATTTAGTATATTAAGTCTTAACTTTAGATATCTAATTAATAAATTTATTTAAAATCTTAAGCTTATTATTAATTAATACAAGTATATTCTTAGTCCTTGCTTTTAATTCTTTATAATAAATAGACTTAAATATATTATCTTTTTATATTAAATTAGATATAATCTAGTAGAATTTTATAGTATATTCCTTATAAATTATTTTTTCTTAATATAATAAGTAGATTTAATTCTTAGTAACTTTCATGGTATTCTAGTTTTTAAATACTTGCTTAAACTATTCCTTAAAAACTTTATATTTATTAAAGATTATATTAATTATAGACTTTTTTTAGTATTATAATTTTTCTTAATAATTATATATATAAGGCTTAAACTAGCTAAATATAAGTCTTTTAAAATAAGAAGTAGTAAATATAATCTTATTAAACT
Organism: Aspergillus lucknowensis; assembly: GCF_044049455.1. Classification (NCBI taxonomy): domain Eukaryota; kingdom Fungi; phylum Ascomycota; class Eurotiomycetes; order Eurotiales; family Aspergillaceae; genus Aspergillus; species Aspergillus lucknowensis. The sequence goes on along the minus strand of NW_027263710.1, from coordinate 2,594 downwards.
CTAGTATATTTTCTAGGTTATTAATATAAAGATATATATCTATTATAATTAGATAATTTTTTAGAATTACTTGCTTATTTTTAAATAGTTTAGGTTTATTTATCTTAATATTTTTAAATAACTATAATATACTAACTTGGTTTAATAAAAAGTTAACTATATTACCTAATTATATAATCTTTTTAGAGTTAGTTAGTTTTTAAGTAGTAATAGATTCTCTAGAAATAGTAGCTACTAGATTTCTAGAAATATTATTATCTCCTACTATATTAATAATAGATACTTTTCTTTACTTAATTAAGGGTCTATTATTATTAGATTTAGGGTCTACTAATTAATCTATAGAAGAATGCTTAAGAATATTTTTAATAGAATAAAAAGAATATAAAATATTTTAGGGTTAAATAAAGTATAAAAAGAGGTAGATAATCTAAAGTAATTAATAAATAATAAGTATATTATTAATCTAGTTATAATAGATAGTAAACAAAACTTCTAGATATAGGTAATAATAGTCCTTATATATTTATTCCTATAGTATTTTTAAGTACTATATAATACTTATATTAGAATACCTGCTCTATTATTTCCAATTATATTAGATTACCTGATACTATTATAGTCCAAGTTAGCCCTAGTATTATATTACTTGATACAACCAGGTCAGCACGTCTTTTATCCATTGCGCTGCGGCCTAGCGTTGTGGCACAGCAGATCCATTGGCTGTCAATGTCCAAGTTCTCTGACAAATAGATCTTGTTGTGCCGCAGCTCTGCGCCGCGACACTAAGGAATAACAATGAACCAATCTAGTTATATTGGATCTAGAACAAATTAGGATTACAAGCATATTATAAGTATGAAGGAATATATTAAGAATATAATTGTATTAGAGTCATGGTATAATACAAGCATAGAGGAAATATAATAGGCTAAGTTATATAAGGACTATTATTACCTGTATCTAGAAGTTTTGTTTACTGTTTATTACTAACTAGATTAATAATACCATATTATTTACTAATCTAAACCCAAGCATCTGCCTCTTTCTATACTTGTTTAACCCTTAATAATTATACTCTCTTTATTTATTTCTAGAATATCCTTAGGTTCCTATCTTTAGAAGGATTAATAGACCTAATCTAATAATAATAGACCCTTAAGTTAAGTAAAAAAAGATATTACTATTAATAATATAGGTAAAAATAATAGTATTATAAAAGGCAAGGCAGCTTTAGTCTCTACTAAAAATATTATTATAAAGCTTATCCCTAAAGAAGAACTTAAAATACTTAAGTGTTAGATTTAGGGTCCGCCGATCGATCTGTAGGAGAACGCCTAAGGATATTCTTGACAGGGTAAAGAGAATATAGAATGTTGGGTTAAACAAAGTATAGAAAGAGGCAGATAATCTAAAGTGATTGGTAAACAATAGGTATATTATTAATCTAGTTATAATAGATAGTAAACAAAACTTCTAGGTATAGGTAGTAATAGTTCTTATATATTTATTATTTATTATAGCTATTATATTCCTTAGCTATATTAGTTATGCTTGCTATTATATTTATTATAGTTTATAGCTTGGATAGCTATAACTATACTTTTTAGTATTATATTAATATATCTATATTACTATAATTAGGTTAGTATAATATATTTCTATTAATATTATAATAGACTACTATAATATATTAGATTTATTAGCTACTAATATCTAGTTTTTTTAATAATCCTCCTTTTTTAAGGTTTTTGTTCCTAAAAATATAATAAATAGTATTTTCTAGATAAGTTTATTTATAACTTATTCTATTTTCTTCTTAATATCTTAGTACTAATTCTATAATATTTTTAAGGTTAAGTATTAACAAGAATAAACTTAACTATTATCTTAAGAAAAATAGCTTTATAATAATTATTTCTTATATTTATTATAATTAACTTAACAAGTCTTATATAAAATCTAAAGGGTTATTTTATTATAATAAATATATATAGTTAGGTTAAAAATATATTATAGGTTAAGAGATATTCTCTAATAGTAAGTAGTAATATTTTATTAATATTTAAAATAAAATTTACTTTTAAGAAAAAGAAGCTTAAGCTATAATAGCTAAGATAATAGTAAAACTTGATTATTTTTAGAAGTAAGATAATTTATTTTAAAAGTATATAAGTAATTTTATTATTTATAATATTAAAGAAATTAAGGAATTAGAAAGATTAGAAAAAGAAAAGTATAAATAAAAAAAAATTAAAAAAGTATAATAAGTATTAGTTATTCTAAATAAGATCTTGCAGGCCTATATTATGCAGGCTACTAATACTTTTTTATTATCTTTTTTAAAGGACTTTTTTTTTAACCAGTTTGTTACTAGAATTCTAGAATCTTTTTAGGGTAATTAAGATATTTAACTAGTTTCTAAGAGTTATTTTTTAATAGGTAACCCTTCTATTTAATAAGATACTAAATTTAATTTTTTTTTATTTATTAGTCTAGGATCTATTTAACTTTATACTTCTTATTAATCTTAATTATTTTATTATTAATATTTTTTAGATTTTTTATTAGTTTAAGTAATAAAATATAGAATA
>NW_027263709.1:0-3186 GCF_044049455.1 Aspergillus lucknowensis | reverse complement strand
TATATCTTATTATATAAATCTTAGGAGAAATTCTAGAATATATTAGAAACTACTACTAGCTAAGAAATAATTAAATATAGTATTAATATATATTACTTATCTAAAAGTATTATACTAATTAATAACTAATAATATTAAATAGATAAAAGAAAAAATAAAATTTTATTATAATAAAAAGTATAAGAATATACTATAATTTTTAAAAAAAAAGAGTTTACCTGCTATAATAAATAATAAAAAAAAAGATTTTAATATTAAGAGCAAGCAACTAAGTAATAAACTTAATACTATGAAATATAGACTATTTAAAATTAAAAAAAAAACTTATAAATAATAACTACTACTTAATACTACTAGTAAAAATATAAGTTTACCTAGTATTCTATATCTTATTACTTAAACTAATAAATAATCTAGAAAATACTAATAATAAAATAACTAAGATTAATAAGAAGTATAAAGTTAAATAAATCCTGGACTAGTAAATAGAGAAAGATTAGATTTAATATCTTATTAAATAAAAAGGTTAACTACTAGAAAATAACTCTTGGGAACTTATTAGGTATCTTAATTATTCTAAAAAAATTCTAGAATTCTAGCAATAAACTAGTTAAAAAAGAAATCTTTTAAAAAAATAATAAGAAAGTACTAGTAGCCTGTATAATATAGGCCTATAAGATTTTATTTAGAATAACTAGTACCTATTAAGCTTTTTTAATTTTTTTTTATTTATATTTTTCTTCTTCTAACTTTTCTAACTTCTTGATCTCTTTAATTTTATAAGAAATAAAATTATCTATATAATAATTAAAGAGCTACTCTTGTTTTTAAATATAATATAAAGAAGCTAGTAGTAGTTTAATTTATTATTAAATCTCTAAATCTTTTAAATAAAGTTTCTATTATATAGCTATAAGATATTTCTATTTTATGTTAGAAAAGGATAGCTTAGGAATAATATATTTTTAACCTGACTATATATACTTGTTATAATAATATAAATTCCCGGACCCCCCATATAACCCATCCAATTAAAAATACCAAACATAGGGAGTAACTATTATAAAACTACTTTTTTTAATTTAATATTTAAAATTTTGTTTTTAAGTACTAGAATTTAAAGCTATAATAAAGTTAGTACTAAGATATTAAAATAAGAAGGAAGATAAGCTAGAACTAGACTTATTTAGAGAAGTACTATTTATTATATCTTTAGGAATAAAAACCTTGAAAAAGGGGGATTATTAGAGAAACAAGGATTAATAGTTAATAAACTTAACGTGCTATAGTATCATATTAAGATACTAAAAAATAATAATATACTAACCTGGTTATATTATATAATATAATACTAGAGCTAACCTGAACTATAGTAGTATTAAATAATCTAATATAATTAGATATAATAGAGCAGGTGCTCTAATATAAGTATTATATAATATTTAAAAATACTATAAGAATAGATATAAGGACTATTATTACCTATACTAGAAAGTTTTACTTTTTATCTATTATTAACTAGATTAATAATATACCTATTATTTACTAATTACTTATAATTATCTGCCTCTTTCTATACTTTGTTTAACCCTAAATGTTCTATATTCTCTTTACCCTGTCAAGAATATCCTTAGGTGTTCTCCTATGGATTGATCAGCGGACCATAATCTAACAGTCCAAGCCTATTCTAGGCTACTATTAATTTTTATCTATTAATAATAGTATCCTAGGTATTATTAATTATTATAGTATACTTGTCTAGAGCTAAAGCCTTTCTAGCCTTTTCTAGAAAATTATTAGTTATAATAAATATCTTGCTAGTATTATTATCCTATTTCCTTGTTATATTTAATATTATACTTAATATTATAGCTTCCTGCATAGCCCTTAATTAGTATTATCTAGTTTTTTTAGAATCTCTAGCTATACTATTTTTTTTAGTATTTTACTAACGTATAATCTAGTTTACTATAGGAAAAGTATAGATTTTTTTCTAGTAATAACCTTGTTCTATTTCAGAGATTATTATATCTAAGTCTATAGGTTAAGGTTTATATAGATTATTACCCTTTTAGGATCTAGTCTAGAATTATTAGTTATTATTAGTATAATAGTTATTATATCTACTTTAATTTTTTGTAGAGTAATACCTCCTATAGCTTTATTAGTCTTGTTATTTTTTAGTTTTTTAAGCTAGTTTCCTATTCTAGATGCTAGGTTATATATTCTTACTAGAATATTAGATCTAGATAAAAATACTATCTTTTTCTAGATATTATAATCTAAGACCCTTTAAAATAATATATAAAAGTATTATTTTTCTATATTAAATATAATATAATTTCCTAAAATTTTAAAATAAATAAGCTTATATTTCTACTACTCTAGTATATTTTATTAATTTTTTATTAATTTATCTTTTTATATTACAGGTTTTATTAATATCTTTAAAAATACAAGCTATTTTTTTAAAGTTATTATAGCTTGTAAATAGCTATATAATATTATTTATTATTTTAGGTTTTATAATCTCTTACTATTTATTTATAAAGGATTTAAACTACTTATATACTTTTATAGTAAGACAAATAAATATAAATATAATCTTATTAGCTTTGCTAGCTAATTTATTATAGTTAATATTAATAAAAATCTATATTTATATAAAAAAGAAGTATAGCTCTCCTTGGGTATTATTAAATAATTACTTGTTTTTAATATTAAAATCTTTTTTCTCTATTATTTATTATAGTAGATAAACTCTTTTTTTCTCTAGAGTTATTATATTTTCTTATACTTCTTATTATAATAGAATTTTATTTTTTCTTTCATTTATCTAATATTATTAGTTATAGATTAGTATAATACCTTTATATAAATAACATGTATTAATATTATATATAATTAATTTTTAACTAGTTGTCATGGTGCAGGCTATATAGGTGCGGTCCAGGTAGATTAGACCATTAGGTCTAATTATAGTAACCTTTTGGTCTAGTTGGGAACACATTACCTGGATCATGTGGTATTCTTATAATAGTAGTATTTCTTAATATATTCTAGGATTTTTTCTAAGATTTATAACATAGGGTATAATACTTATTATTATATTTTTTATATTATTAATTATAAATTAAGCTATGAATAGCAATTCTATCTAATTATTTTAGTTCTAATTTATATAAT
>NW_027263708.1:0-3423 GCF_044049455.1 Aspergillus lucknowensis | reverse complement strand
AGCCAAACTAAGCAAGTTAATCAAGTTCTTAAGAAGTACTTATAATATTTTATTAATACCAACCAAACAACCTGGCTAAAGTTATTAATATTAGCCTAACTTACTTGTAATAACACCCCTAATTCTACTATTAGCATTAGCCCCTATAAAGCTTTTATAGAATACTCCCTTAATTTCTATTACTAGATCAAGGATAATCCTAAAATAAGGGTGTCAGGAAACTCGAGTATTAGTAGCCAATAAATCTAATATGCTGTAGTAGCCTGCCATAATGCTAATAGAGGCATGTTATGCTAATCCAATTATAGTGATACGGACGTATTGATATGATGCCAAGAAATACAGTCATAGCCATCCAAGCCACGGACTATAATAAGTATGATAATGGATATAGCTAGCATAGCTAAGGGATATAATGGTTATGATAATAATAAATATATAAGGACTGTCATTACCAGTATCTAGAAAGTTTTACTCTCTATCTATTATTAACCAGATTGATAATACACCTATTGTTTATCAATTACTTTGGTTATCTACCTCTTTCTATACTTTGTTTGACCCCAAAGTGTCTTATATTCTCTTTACCCTGTCAAGAATATCCTTAGGCGTTCTCCTATAGATTAATTGGCAGACCCTAATCTAACAAAAGAGGGTCCTAGTAGTAAAAAACTAAATTAAGAAATTTCAAGAACTACATGAATTATTAATAAAACAATAGTAAAAAAGCATTAAATACTACTCTAGATACTATAATAAATATTACAAGCTAATAGAATTTAAACCTAAAAGTCTTGTTAAGCTATTAATCTAGAACTTGAAGTTAAAAATTCCAAGCACTAAATTAGTACCTACCTTTATTGGACTGTTTTGGGTATTAAATAGAGTAGGATCTCAAGCATATTAACTTAGTCTCCTAAATTAATACTCCCAAGTCTATAATGTCTTCCATGTCTTGCTACTAGAACCCTGGTAGGGAAGGACTAATAATCTACTAACCATGCCCAAGCTTGAAGATAATAAAGAATAGGAGGTTGATAATATCAGAGATAAAACCAAAATCAATAGTAAAATATATTATCTTGTGAAATAGAAAGGCTAGCTATTAGAATATAATTAGTAGATATCCACTACTAATATAACCAATGCCCCGAAGATTATTGAGAAGTTCTATCAAAGCAGAAGGAAGAAGAGAAATTCTAATTTAGTTAACTAACTAGGAGCTATAGAACACTACTAAAATGCTACTTATACATGCATGAAAACTTGTACTATTAATCAGATTTCATCTAATACCAATGGGAAATAGTTGTCAAATTCCTCCAAACGCTCAACGCCAGCCACCTCCTCGTCCCCATAGAACTGGACAATCGCGGAACGCAAGGCAGCGAAACAAGCATGTTTCGCCGCGGCCCAGGACGTAAAACCAACATCGCCCGGCTCCAGACGCAAAACGCGGGCAGAATGGTATGCGATCAGGTCCTCAGGAGTACCATCCCGGCCTGGCCGTGGCAGAGGAGACAGTGCCATACGCCGCTCGGCACAAAAATGGCGATAAGCCTGCCGTGCTTTACCCTAATCATGATTAGCTGCCGACCCATTATACCAAAGGAGACCAGACTTACCTGTTTCTTTCTTGACTGGGTTAAATCATGTTCTCGACGGTGTCCGGCAAGGATAGATGCGAGAGCAGCGGCAAGGTTGCGAACAGCCAGCGATATCAAGGGCAACATGTTGCGATCCCACCTTGCAACGCCAGCATCGCTCTCAGCAGTCCAAAATTCCTTGCAAAACCGTAGCACTAGAGCAAAATCAAAGAAGTCACCAATAATCCCAGCGGGAGCCTACACCCATCCGACCTTGTTACTATATTGAGACGCGAACCCCCGGAGACCACTTACATTGTCACAATGAGAGTTCCTTTGCGAACACTGGGCGCAAAGAATCGATGCTACAGCATCAAGCCGACAGCTGACCTCAAACAGCTCACCATCGTCAGGGTCGTATGCACGCAGAGCGGTCCGAAAACACTGAAGGCAGAAAAGGTGTTCGGGACACACAACCATATTGGCCGCGGGACGCTGACGATTGGGCATTGTGAAGACGGGGGAAGAGTTGGGGTGAGAACGAGAGCTGCAAAGGCACGGAGAAACAAGAATGAACAAGGGATGATTTACAAACGAAGATGAAGCAAACGGACTGCACTGCAGAACAAGGCGGACACGGGACTGTGTATATATACACACGCATCACCGCTAACAGTTAAGCGAGGACAGAATTTTCAAAACATGCTTATAACAAAGCGAGGCACGACAACAAGGAGATACCAAATCGGGACGGTATCACGACAAAGGCGCGTTGTCTCCGTTGCTGTATATACAAAGGCTATCACTGTCAACAAAACAAAGGGTGGACTAACAAGCACTTCGATTCTATGAGCTCGCTCTCGCACCATCACGACGGACTTGTCAAGACCACGCTTTGATACTGATTACTTGCCTATAACATGGCGGGGAGCGGATGATTCCCCTATCTGCTTCTCCACAGTAAAGTAGCAGCAACGACTGCGATATTTGATATGTGGTGATGGAATTACCATATTCGTCGATATTGAAGCTACCCCCGGGATCGAGTCAATCCCGTATGGTGGGGAGGTGATTTGTCATGGGTTCGGTTGTCTGTCAAGGTAGAGTTGGTCTTGGCACGCTGTCGGAGCTCAGTACCTCTATTTCGTTATCGTGATGTCGACGACCTGAGGTTACATTAAGTGATTCTGTAGCTATTAAGGATCGAATCCCCCATGAAAGATGGAGGGCAAGGTTTAGTCTCGTTCTTACCTCGACAATCGAGTATCTATTCCTTACCTGGCCAATTCCTTATCGACCCTTAACACTTCAACTTTAGGGATATACCATGTTGGGGGCCTTCATCCCTGGTATCGTGCTGTACGGGGCACGCGCGGGAGCTTCACGCCCGGAATTATACCACGGCGGCGCGCGCGCGGCGAAGCTTTAGTGATAGCACGCCCAGGGGTCTATTGCCCTGGAGCTTACCACGCCAGGGGACTTTGGCCGCGGGAAGTACCTGCGCTTGGGGCCTTCATTCCCGGAAACTCGCTGTAGGCAGCGCGCGCGGGGCAAAGCCAGGCCCGGGAACTTAGTAAAGGGAGCGCCGTGAGACCCTCCTGGCGCGCGCGGGGCCTTCAAACCCCGGAACATACCACGTTAGAGGCCTTCATCCCTGGTATCGTGTTGTAGGGGGGACGAGCGCCAGGGGGCTTGACTGATTCTCGCACCGCGCGCGCGGCGATATATATCCCGCGACCAACAACTACAGTGTGGGATCGCGGGCACCACACAGTGGTCGAATCTGTTGAAATTTTCGCTAAGTCCTCCTTATGCGGCGGATCTGTCAATTCTGTCG
>NW_027263707.1:0-3448 GCF_044049455.1 Aspergillus lucknowensis | reverse complement strand
TATAAAATATAGACTATTTAAAATTAAAAAAAACTTATAAATAATAACTATTATTTAATACTACTAGTAAGAATACAAGTTTATCTAGTATTTTATATCTTATTACTTGAACTAATAAAAAATCTAGAAAATATTAATAATAAAGTAATTAAGATTAATAAAAAATATAAAATTAAAAGAATCCTAGACTAGTAAATAAAGAAAAATCAGATTTAGTATCTTATTAAATAGAAAGGTTACTTACCTAAAGATAACTTCTAGGAACTCATCAGGTATTTTAATTACCCTAAGAAGATTCTAGAATTCTAGTAATAAACTAGTTAAAGAAAAGTCCTTTAAAAAAATAATAAGAAAGTATTAGTAGTCTAGGTAATAAAGGCCTGTAAAGTTTTATTTAAAATAACTAATACTTGCTATACTTTTTTAATTTCCTTTTATTTATATTTTTCTTCTTTTTTTATTTCTTCTAAAAATTTTATCTCTTTTATTTCTTTATAATTTTAAGTAATAAAATTACCTGCATAATAATATAATAACTATTTTTGCTTGCAAAAATAGAGGAGTTTTAATAATAATAACTTTTTATCCTTTTTAATTTTATTTTAAGCTTTAACAAGTTTCTACTACTTGCTATTAGAAAATATTATTTTTAACTTAATATATTTATAATTTCCTGTTTTTATATACTTGCTATACCTTAACAAGCTTTTAGATTTAATATAGGGCTTTTTAAGGCAAGAGTAATATTTATATAGGAAGACTATTACAAAGCTACTATCTTTAATTTTGTAATTTAGAAAACCTTTCATAATATTAGCTTTTAAAGCTATAATAAAAAATTAGTACTAAGATATAAAAAAGAACAGGGTAAGTTATACTAGACTTACCTAGGAAAGCACTACTTATTATTATATCTTTAAGAATAAAGACCTTAGGAGAGGAGGATTATTAGAAAATTAAATATTAATAGCTAATAGATTCTGCTATACTACAGCTCTATACTATAATACTAAGGAATAATAATAAACTAATCTAGTTATATCAGGTAATATAATGCTAGAATAAATTAGGATTACAGGTATATTATAAGTATAAAAGAATATATTAAGGATATAATTATATTAGAGTTATAGTATAATACAAGTATAAAAGAAATATAATAGGCTAAAATATATAAGGACTATTATTACCTGTATTTAGAAGTTTTACTCTCTATCTATTATTAACTAGATTAATAATACTATATTATTTACTAATTAGAAGCCTGGATATCTGCCTCTTTCTATACTTGTTTGACTCTTAACAATTATACTCCCTTCATTTACTTCCAGAATACCCTTAGGTTCCTACCTTTGGAAGGATCGGCGGACCTGATCTAACAAATTAGTTTTCTATTCTAAGATAATTATTATTTTTTTAACTTTTACTATTAGAGATTATTCCTAATTCTTTTCTAATATTATAAGCTTGTATATTATAGTCTTGTCTTTTTATACTTAAATAGTATTTTTAACTATAACTTCTCTATTTATCTAATTAATTCTTAGTTCATATTTTATTAACCAAGATATTTCTATAATTATATTATATAGCCTTTTTTTACTAGTAGAAATATCTAATCTTTATATTATTTATATTCTATAATATAATCCTGCCATGTTATCCTACACTATTCTTGATATATTACTTATAATAGTATATAAGTATAAGATTTATCTTTTAAAAGCTATTAATTTCTAGTCTTTTATCTTCTTACAAGGGTTCTATTTATATTTTATTAGTTTTATACTAGGTTATTACTATTTTACTAGTATTCTAAACTATTAACTATATATAGCACTTGTTAGTTAAAAAAGATTTTATTATTATTATCTTGTTCTTTTTTACCAAGTAATATTATTTATTATTTATATTATTAGATTTATACTAACATACTTTATAATAATTTTTATACTTTTAAATATATATTTCTATTATAGGTAATTTATTTGTATTATATAATACCTAAGTTAACTTCTCTTTAAAGTCTAGTAAATATCTTTTTTATTTTTAGTATCTAATATTAATTTTTCTTTATTTCTTTTCTAGTACTATTGTTTTTCTTTTTTTCTTGTAGTATTAGATCTTTTCTTTTATTTTTTTGCTAATTTTTATATTTACAACTATATTAGCTAGTTTCTTTATATTCTCTTGCTATTCCTTATATAGCTTATTTAATGTTAAAAATAATAATTTTATTATTTCCTATACTAATAAGTATATAGATAGTATTAATATCTTTAATTATATACATTAGTTGCTATTACTAGGTTATTAGCTTAGTTATTATTCTAGTAGTATTAACTTGTAGACTAAAGGCAATATAAATTGCTAAGCTTAAATAAAGTATAAAAAGAGATAAAGAACTAAAAGTAATTGGTAAATAATAGGTATATTATTAATCTAGTTATAATAGATAGATAATAAAACTTCTAAATATAGGTAATAATAGTCCTTATATATCTAGTCCCCTAGCATCCCCAAGTATTATATATAAAATTTGCAACTTATAATAGAACAACTTAAAAGTAATATACTATTAATCTAAGGGTAAAAAGAATAAGAATTAATAGATTTAGTCAAGAAAATAATTAAGAAAGTACTAATTTTATAACTATATAATCTAGAATAATAAAACTATATAAAAATAGATATATTAAAAAAAGGATTAGAGTTAGTTCTTAAATAAAAAATAATAATAGAAACTTATAACCTATCTTATTCTATTTAAGAAAAAGAATTTAAGCTAAGCAAAATTATAATATATATAATTAAGAAATACTTGTAATTATTAAAAAATTCAAGTACTAAAAATACTATTTATAAGAAATAAAATATAAGATAATTATTTAGATAGACAACAAGAATTTAATATTTTTTATAATAATAAAAAACTTAACAAATAACAAGTATAATAGGCTTAAGAGCTTTTATAATACTAATTTAAGATTAAGTATATTAATAGCAAAAGGAATATTATAATAAACATGCTAAATAGAAATCTTAATTATATAATTAATATTAAGAATCTAGAAACAAATATACTAAAAATTAATAAAAATAGGTTACAATTTAACTAGAAAATATAACTAGTAGTAATAATTATAATTAATAACTACAAGTTTCTTATATAACTTAAAAAAGAATAAAAAAAATAATCCAGACCTCGAAGTTTAATATAAATAATATTAAAGAAAATAATAAAGTATTAATATAAAATAGAGTAATTATAGTACCTAATAAAATAATTAAAAAAGTAATTTAGAAGGACTATAATTTATTATCTAAAGAATACTAAGAGATTAAGAAAATAATAAAAAGATTTAAGAAGTATACTACTTTTTATAAATATTTAAAAGAGTATATAGGACTATATTATATAATATAATATGTATAATTAGAACAAGTA
>NW_027263706.1:0-3758 GCF_044049455.1 Aspergillus lucknowensis | reverse complement strand
TATTCTATATTTTATTACTTAAACTAATAAAAAATCTAGAAAATACTAATAATAAAATAATTAAGATTAATAAGAAATATAAAGTTAAAAGAATCCTAGATTAATAAATAGAAAAAGATTAGATTTAATATCTTGTTAAATAGAAAGATTATTTACTAGAAAATAATTTATAGGAACCTGTTAGACATCTTAATTACTTTATAAAGATTCTAGAATTTTAGTAATAAACTAGTTAAAAAAGAAATTCTTTAAAAAAGGTAATAAAAAAGTGCTAGTAGCCTATATAATATAAGCTTATAAGATTTTATTTAAAATACCTAGTACCTATTATGTTTTTTTAATTTTCTTTTATTTATATTTTTTTCTTCCAACTTTTCTAACTCTTTAATTTCCTTAATTGTCAGAGAAACCGGACGTCAGCAGCCAATGAATCTGATGTGCCGCAGCAGTCTGCCATGATGCTAACAGGAGCATGTTATGCTGACCCGATTATAGCAATATAAATGTATTAATATAATACTAAGAAGTATAGTTATAGCTATCTAAGCTATAAACTATAATAAGTATAATAGCAAGTATAGTTAATATAGCTAAGGGATATAATAGCTATAATAGATAATAAATATATAAAAACTATTACTACCTATATCTAAAAGTTTTATTTACTATTTATTATAACTAGATTAATAATATACCTATTATTTACTAATTACTTTAGATTATCTACCTTTTTTTATACTTTATTTAACCTAATATTTTATATTCTCTTTACCCTATCAAGAATATTCTTAGGTATTCTCCTATAGATTAATTAGTAGACCCTAAATCTAATAATAATAGACCCTTAATTAAGTAAAAAGAAGTATCTACTATTAATATAACAGGAGATAATAGTATTTCTAAAAATCTAGTAGCTACTACTTCTAGGAAATCTATTACTACTTAAGAACTAACTAACTCTAAAAAGATTATATAGTTAGGTAATATAGTTAACTTCTTGTTAAACTAAATTAGTATATTATAGTTATTCAAAAGTATTAAAATAAATAAATCTAAACTATTTAAAGATAAGCAAGCAATCCTAAGAAGTTACCTAACTATAATAGATATATATCTTTATATTAATAATCTAGGAAGTATACCTAAGTCTAATAAGATTATATTTACTATTTCTTATCTTAAAAAACCTATATTTAGCTAGTTTAAACCTTATATATATAATTATTAAGAAAAACTATAATACTAGAGAAAACCTATAATTAATATAATCTTTAACAAGTATAAAGCTTTTAAGGAATAGCTTAAGCAAGTATTTAAAAACTAGAATACTATAAAAGTTATTAAAAATTAAATCTACTTGTTATATTAAGAAAAGATAATTTATAGAAAATATATTATAAAATTCTACTAGATTGCATCTAACCTAATATAAAAAGATAATATACTTAAGTTTATTTATTACAAAGAACTAAAGGCAAGAACTAAGAATATACTTGTATTAATTAATAATAAGCCTAAGATTCTAAATAAACTTATTAATTAAATATCTAAGGTTAAGACTTGATATACTAAATAATAGCTTAAGAAATAGTAATAAAAAAAACTATTTAACTATTAAAAGTAATAATAAGACAAGAATAGAAATATTAAAATATAAATAAATACTACTATTAGCAAGACTTAATAAAATAACTAAAATAGCAAAAAAAAGAAGAAGTTTAATAAAAAATATTTTAAGTATAATAAACCTAGATATATTATAAAGAATTATTATATTAAAAAGGATCAAGAACTAGCTACCTATAATTTGTAATTAAGTATTATATAGATAGTCTATAAAATACAAGTTAATACTACTAGAATAATAACTAAATTAATAGACTAGGAACAATAACTAATATATATAATTAAAAATGTTTATACTACCTATATACTTGTTAGTATAAAAAATAATATAATTATTATCTTAAGATTAAACAAGCTATATAAAAAATAGCAAGAAAATATAAAGAGATTAGTGTTATGAACCCTCAGCCTACAGTTAGCAGAGCGGAGTCACAAGGTAGAAAGTCAAGGCTAGGGAGCCTTGGGCCATAGACTAGCTACTAAAAGCTACTTTGGATTTAAATCTAATCTTAATAACAAACTAATAAACCTAAGTATTGCCTGACTTTAAGATAAGAACAAGTAATACTATAAGAATATAACCCATGGACTATATACCTATATAAATAATAATTACTATTACAAGGAAATACTATGTATCTTTTAAGTATAATAGAAAGACTATAGTTTAAAACTATAGCTACTATATAATTACTATAGCCTATTATAGGGATAAAAAAAATAGGAATTATTACAAGAGAGAATTTTAAATTGCTCTAAGGATATGGTAAATAAAGTTATCCTAGTAAAAGACCATATGATTATATACTATTTAATATACTATTTAATAGTAGGAGAATAGTATATAAAGCCATGCAATTTAATTAGGTATACTATTTAGTATATTATTTAGAGGTAGGAGAATAGTAGAAACTTAGGAATACTTAAGAATATTTATTACTACTATATCTAGCTTTTCTATTTTTGTAATTAGTACTATTATTATTCTAGAGTAACTTATTCTAAGGATCTTGTAAAGCAACTTATCTAGTACTTATTCTATAAGCTATAGTATATGTACTATAGGCTAGCCCTGCCCTTTTACCTTGACTTTAGTCTAACTATAACAAGTCTCTATACTTGTTAGATATGATTATACCAGGTAAGACAAGTCAATCCAAATCCTTCAGAAGTCCCGTGTGAGAGCCCGGGGTTAGAAGCGCACGAGAGGTCGTTGCTTCAATAACAATTAGCTAATATTATTATAATTATAGAGATTAGTAATAAGAATAAGAATATTAATAAAAAAGAAGGAAAGGATATAGCATACTATAAAAAGAAAAAAAAGGAATAGTACTAAAAATATAAAAAAATATAAATATTAGATACTAAAAAATAGAGAAGATATTTACTAGACTTTAAAAAAAGATTAACTTAAATATTATATAATACTAACAAATTACCTATAGTAAAACCATATATTTAAAAGCATGAAGATTATTATAAAGTTTACTAGTATAAATCTAATAATATAAATAATAAATAATACTACTTAGTAAAAGAGGAATAAGATAATAATAATAAGATCTCTTCTTTAACTAATAAGTTCTATATATAATTAATAGCTTAAATTACTAATAAAATAGTAATAACTTAGTATAAGACTTGTAAAATATAGATAGAAACCCTATAAGAAAATAAAAATTATAAAATTAGTAATTTTTTAGAAAATAAATCTTGTACTTATATACTACTACAAGTAATATATTAGAAATAGTCTAGGAAAATATAGTAAGATTATATTATAAAATATAAATAATATAAAGACTAGATATTTCTACTATATCTAAAACATAAAAAAGTA
Organism: Aspergillus lucknowensis; assembly: GCF_044049455.1. Taxonomy (NCBI): domain Eukaryota; kingdom Fungi; phylum Ascomycota; class Eurotiomycetes; order Eurotiales; family Aspergillaceae; genus Aspergillus; species Aspergillus lucknowensis. The sequence continues at coordinate 289 of NW_027263706.1, read as the reverse complement.
TATAAATAAATAATAGAAAAATTTAAATAGATATTAAATTTAAAAAAAACATGTTTTTATAATAATCAAATTAGATATATATAAAACTGCCTATATAATTATTACCTAACTTTTAAAAGGATAATATACTAAAAAATTAATTAAATATTTTACTATAATAACTTTTATAAAAAATATATCTATATAAAATAAGAATATAAATAGTATTTATAAGAATTAAGTATATTAAAAAAGCTAGATTATAAATATTTTATAAAAGAAAATTATAACTATATTTTTACAAGTAAAA
>NW_027263705.1:0-3856 GCF_044049455.1 Aspergillus lucknowensis | reverse complement strand
CTGCTATAATAAATAATAGAAAAAAAAAGATTTTAATATTAAAAATAAATAAATAAGTAATAAACTTAATATTATAAAATATAGACTATTTAGAATTAAGAAAAAACTTATAAATAATAACTACTATTTAATACTACTAGTAAGAATATAAGTTTATCTAGTATTTTATATTTTATTACTTAAACTAATAAAGAATCTAGAAAATACTAATAATAAAATAATTAAGATAAATAATAAATATAAAATTAAATAAATCCTGGATTAATAGATAAAAAAAGGTTAGATTTAGTATCTTATTAAATAAAAAGGTTACTTATTAAAAAATAACTTTTAGAAACTAGTTAAGTATTTTAATTACTTTAAAAAGATTCTAAAATTCTAGTAATAAACTAGTTAAAAAAAAATTCTTTAAAAAAATAATAAAAAAATACTAGTAATTTATATAATATAGGCCTATAAGATTTTATTTAAAATAACTAATACTTATTATATTTTCTTAATTTTTTTTACTTATATTTTTCTTCTTTTAACTTTTTTAATTTTTTAATTTTTTAATTTTATAAGAAATAAAATTATTTATATAGTAATTAAAAAGCTACTCTTATTTTTAAATATAATATAAATAGGCTAGTAATAGCTTAATTTATTCTTAAATTTTTAAATTCTTTAATTAAAGCTCTTGTTATATAGCTATAAAATATTTCTATTTTATATTAAAAAAAGTTAGCTTAGAGATAATATATTTTTAACCTAATTATATATACTTATTATAATAACTTAAATTCTTGGATTTTTTATATAATTTATCTAACTAAAAATACTAGATATAAAAAGTAATTATTATAAAATTATTTTTTTTAATTTAATATTTAAAATTTTATTTTTAAATACTAGAATTTAAAGCTATAATAAAGTTAGTACCAAGATATTAAGATAAAAAAAAGATAAGTTAGAACTAGACTTATTTAAAAAAATATTATTTATTATATTTTTAAGACAAAGACCTTAAAAAAGGGGGATTATTAGAAAAATAAAGATTAATAACTAATAAATCTAATATACTATAGTATTATATTAAAATACTAAAAAATAATAGTATACTAATCTAATTATATTAGATAATATAATACTAGGGCTAATCTAAATTATAATAATATTAAATAATTTAATATAATTAGATATAATAAAGTAGGTATTTTAATATAAGTATTATATAATACTTAAAAATATTATAAGAATAGTTATATAAAGACTATTATTATCTATATTTAGAAAGTTTTATTCTCTATCTATTATTAACTAGATTAATAATATATTTATTGTTTATTAATTATTTTAGTTATCTACCTTTTTCTATATTTTATTTCCCTTTAAACTGTTAGATTAGGGTCTGCTAATCAATCTGTAGGAGAATGCCTAAGGATATTCTTGATAGGGTAAAGAGAATATAGAATGTTTGGGGCCAAACCCAATATAGAAAGAGGCAGATGATTATAAATAATTAGTAAATAATAGGTATATTATTAGTCTAGTTAATAATAGATGGAAAATAAAACTTTCTAGATATAGATAATAATAGTTTTTATATATCTATTCTTATAGTATTTTTAAATATTATATAATATTTATATTAAAATACCTGCTTTATTATATTTAATTATATTAGATTACCTAATATTATTATAATTTAGATTAGCCCTAGTATTATATTATATAATATAACTAGGTTAATATATTATTATTTTTTAATATTTTAATATAATACTATAGCATGTCAGGTTTATTAACTATTAATTCTTATTTTTTTAATAATCTTTTTTTTTAAGGTTTTTATCCTAAAAGTATAATAAATAATATTTTTTTAGGTAAATTTAGTTCTAGCTTTTTTTTTTTATCTTAATATCTTAGTACTAACTTTATTATAGCTTTAAATTCTAGTATTTAAAAATAAAATCTTAAATATTAGATTAAAAAGAATAGTTTTATAATAGTTACTTTTTATATTTAATATTTTTAATTAGATAAATCATATAAAAAGTCTAAGAATTTAAATTATTATAACAAGTATATATAATTAGATTAAAAATATATTATTCTTAAGCTATCCTTTTCTACTATAAAATAGAAATATCTTATAGTTATATAATAGAAACTTTATTTACAAAATTTAGAAATTTAAGAATAAATTAAACTATTACTAGCTTATTTATATTATATTTAAAAATAAGAGTAGCTTTTTAATTATTATATAAATAATTTTATTTTTTATAAAATTAAAAAGATTAAAAAATTAGAAAAGTTAGAAAAAAAAATATAAATAAAAAAAATTAAAAAAGCTTAATAAATACTAGTTATTTTAAATAAGATTTTATAGGCTTATATTATATAAACTACTAGTATTTTCTTATTACTTTTTTTAGAAGATTTTTTTTTAACTAGTTTATTATTAGAATTTTAAAATCTTAAAATAATTAAAATATTTAATAGGTTTCTAAGAGTTACTTTCTAGTAGGTAACCTTTTTATTTAATAAAATACTAAATCTAACCTTTCTCTATTTACTAGTCTAGGATTCTCTTAATTTTATACTTCTTATTAACTTTAGTTATTTTATTATTAGTATTTTCTAGATTTTTTATTAGTTTAAATAATAAGATATAAAATACTAGGTAAACTAGTATTCTTACTAGTAATATTAAATAATAATTATTATTTACAAGTTTCTTTTTAATTTTAAATAGTTTATATTTTATAGTATTAAATTTATTACTTAATTATTTACTTTTAATATTAAAATCTTTCTTTTCTATTATTTATTATAGCAGGTAAACTTTTTTTCTTTTTTAAAATTATAGCATGTTTTTATACTTTTTATTATAATAAAACTTTATTTTTTTTTCTACCTATCTAATATTATTAATTATTAATTAATATAATATTTTTAGATAAGTAATATATATTAATACTATATCTAATTATCTCTTGGCTAGTAGTAGTTCCTAATATATTTTAGGATTTTTCCCAAGATTTGTATAATAAGATATAATATTTATTATTATATTCTTTATATTATTAATTATAAATTAAGCTGTAAGTAATAATTCTACTTAATTATTCTAATTCTAGTCTATATAATATTATAAATATTATTTAATTAACTAAATTATTTTTTTTACTTATTTATTAGTTTACTAGTAATTAGCTATAAATATATCTTATTTTATTTTATATATTTTTATAAGTATTTTCTAAAACTTTAATATAAATAACTTGTCTTAGTTAAAAGTGTCAGAGAATCGGATATTGACAGCCAATGGATTCCGCTGTGCCGTAGCTCTGCGCTGCGATGCTAAGGAATAACAATAAACTAATCCAGTTATCTTGGGGATATAATACTAGAACAGATTAGGACTACAGGTCTACCAAGAGTATAAAGAAACATACTAAGGATATAATTATATTAGAGTTATAGTATAATACAAGCATAAAAGAAATATAATAGGCTAAGCTATATAAGGACTACTATTACCTATGCTTAGAAGTTTTGTTTACTATCTATTATTAACCAGATTGATAATACCATATTGTTTACTAATTGAAACCATGAATATCTGCCTCTTTCTATACTTGTTTAACCCTTAACAATTATACTCCCTTCATTTACTTCTAGAATACCCTTAGGTTCCTACCTTTGGAAGGATTGGTGGACCTAATCTAACAAAAAGTTATTTACTTTAGTAATCTAGTTTAAATAAATATTTTTTATAATATTAAATATACTAGCTTTTCTATAGTAATTTTTTTTATATTAGTTTAATTATTATATATTTTATATATTTATATATAACTATAATTAT
>NW_027263704.1:0-3953 GCF_044049455.1 Aspergillus lucknowensis | reverse complement strand
AAGGACCACCCAGCTCGCGATGCCGAGTTCGCGAGGCTGCGCGAACATCACCCGCGCCTTTGCCAGACGACGGCTGACTTCCCCTACCCCCCATGCGATGTCCCGGTGGAGCATCTGCCGGTCGTGACTGGCTGGGCGTGTGGTTTAGGGCATTGCGGGTTCGCGACCACGTCAACAGATTGGATGCGGAAGCACGCGCGTAAGAAGCACCCGCATCTAATAGATATCCCAAGAAGAAGGGCCAGGTTGCAGCGGTGGACGCCAGCGGCAACCAGCAAGTACTGGGTGATTGATCTGCTGGTCCCGGTGCCTGATCTTGGTGGCGCAGTCAGCAGAGCGGGTTATCAAGCAGACACTCCCTCCCGGGAAGAGGATCGGGCGGCATTCTATGAAGAACAACCCGAGAAACAAGACCTGGAAGGTGCCCGGATCCACGGCAATAACGATCCGATTACTCTCATGGACTCGCCACTGCATGACATGGAGTCGCTATTCCTGCCTTCAAGCCCCGCCATACAGCAGGATTGGACGCTAGCAGCAACCCCGTGCCCTGGTGCCAGCCACGGTAGTAACCATCCCCCCGGTGAAGCACGCGCGGTGGCGGCAGCGATCGCGCCTCGGGTGCAGACACTACTACCCCTAGGCTCCCAAGACCCACCGCAACAGACTCCAGCCGCGGCAGTCACGGGCGACTCGCCATATGCGGCCAGCGCGACAACACGCGCGACAACACCCCTCCAACTCCAGACACCACAGGCGACCGCGCCGGTATTATCGAGCCCGCGTGTCCGATCGAGCATCCTCCGCAGCCGGTACCGTGACATCCTCCTGGAGAGCGAGGCAACACTGCAGTCCAGCCCGCCAGCGCGGCAGACCATGCCAGCAATAATAACCGCAACCACAACTACAACCATGGAGGGGGAGGGGGGCGCGCGGCGCCTGTCGGGGCAGCTTCCAGGACCACCTCCAATCCTGAACGCGAAGAGGGAGGGGCACCGGCTTACGGTCTGGATAAAGTACACGGAGTGGCTCCCCTTTCTAGACGGGGCCTCGCTCCCAGGCCTCCATGCCGCCATCCAGCCGCTGGGAACCCCGCAGCTGCTCTATTCGCTGCTGCCCCACTGGGAGGGGCTAGAGTGGGAGAGTCACCCGGAGTACTGGGAGGCGTATCACGCTAATGATGAGGCTCTGGGCATCATCACCGAGGCCTTCGAGCGGCTGGTGATGCGGGCGTTGGATACACTACAAAAGACACACCGGCGGACCCGCGAGGTATTCGGGAGCAAGTACCACAGGACCAAGACTCACCGGCCGCTGCCGCTGCTCCAGCCCGCAACAATCCAGCGATATCTGCGGGTGTGGCACCACTTCCTCCTCTACCTCTTCCGCAGCGCCCCACTTGACGCATCAGAGCGGGGGCCAGCGATGCGACTGGCCCTGGGTCGCCCCGAGGAGATGCTGATCGCGCTCATCTGGAGCTACCTCACCACGGGCCACGTCGCGGACGGGCGCTGGCGGGCGACAACACCGCCACCGCTGAAGCGCGCGGGCCGCGCTAGGGAAGTCTATCTAGTGCAGGAGACCTTCCCGGGCGTTCAGGGCGGGATCAATGAGGATGGGACCCTGCGCGCCGCGGTATCATCGCTGGCAACCCCGCCACGGCGGCAGCGGCCAACGATAGCTAGTAGAGCCAGGGAAGCCGGGTACACCCGGTCGCCACCGCCAAGTATGGCGTCCTCAGCGGGACTGATGGTGGTAGTACCACCAGCCACTCCGGAGAGTTGCTCTAGTAGCAGCGGCGGCCGGGGCAATAGCCATGGCCGTGGGCGAAAGCGCCAGGAGCCCGGCTCCACCGGGGGAGGGACGGGCTCGGGGGCCGACAGTCCACGACCGGGGAAAACCCGGCGCGTGGAACCACGCCGTGGGGCACGCGGGTGGCAGAGAGCGCCCCAGGGCTTCCTGTTGGAGCACGGCAAAGGTGGTAGGGAAGAAAGGAAACAGGATAGGAGAGAAGACAGCCAAGTTTGTGATAGCGAGGAGGAGGCGGTAGTAGAGGAGGGGGAGGAGGACAGGGGGTGCAGTGAGTTTGATGCAACTAACGATAATAATACAGATAATGGTTCAACCTACTCCAATAGCGCCAAGAGTGCGCAGGATTCGGGGGCAAGCACTGGTAGCGACGAGAGCGGGAGCAGCGCTCTAGGCTCGGAGGTTTCAGGCTCGTCAGAGGGGGAGGATTGGTCGGAGGAGGAGGAAGAGGAGGACCTCCTTGATAGCATCAATCTTGACGAGGATGGGAGTAGCAACGCGGCGGACCTGCTACCACGGTCAACGGGCTTAGGGCTCACGGGGATACGGCCACTGCCAGCATCGCGGCAGTCGCGCAATGTAGACCGGACCGCGATGCGCCGCCTTGGCGACCTACCATCCCAGTGGCAGGAGTGGCTAGTAGAGGCACTGCTGCTGGTAAGCATTGAGGCGCTGGCCACCCGGGGGATCCAGCGGACCGGGGACAATTTCAAGAGCTCGCTAATCTGCTACACCGCGCTGCTAGGGATCCAGCCACGCGGCTGGGCGCTGGCAGAGCCATATAACTACACCTCGCAGCTTGCCGCGCTGCGGTGGGTAGCGCGGCTGCTGATGCTCGAGTACGCGCTCCCGTGCGAGGACTACTGGTACATCCCCGAGATGCACCGCCGCGACCATTTCCCGGACCAGGTAGGGCGGGCAACTGTCATCCTCGCGGCGTGGGGCGCACGGGAGAACCGCCTGTTGCCATTTACCGAGATAGGTCGCATCCTCAACCGGGGGATGAAGATGAGCGGCGAAGGGATGCGGCCGGCAAACCATTACTGGTCAAAGGACGCGCAGACCATCCACCTGCTTAAACTGGACGCGTCCCTTAGCATGGGCCAGCTCCGGCATTGGGTGCAGGGAGTGCAGCAGGAGGTCCAGCAGCTCTTCCAGGACCGGATCATGCTTGGCCTTCGCACGGGGGTGCGGGCAGGCGACCTTACTGACCGACTGCGGGCACGGAGCGTCGGCTTCTCATTCATCCAGGTCCTACAGGAGCAGCATCCCGAGCTTAAGATCGGGACGATCCAGCCAATGCTGCGAGTATGCGTGAGGCCGGACAGCCACGAGGCAAGGGCGCTGCTGCACGGCCGGCGGCAGTGGGATCGGGCCGAGGCAAGGCTCTACCTAAAGCAGGTAGACCGGTTCCTGGAGCTGCTAGCGCTGGCAGTGCAGTTAACATGGGGGATGCCCACGCGCGAGCCGGAGCTGCTGGCGATTCGGTGGCGAGACACTGTGACACAGGCCCGGAACCTTTACATCACCAAGGGGCGCGTGATGATAGTAACGGAGGACTTAAAGACCAAGGATCGGACCGAGTCCATCGAGCAAAACGTCCACTTCCTCCCGGGGACCCTGGGTGACATTGTAGTGCGGTATCTGGTGTATATCCACCCGCTCGCGCGGGTGCTGCAGCAGGTGGTCGCGCAGCACCCGGGGGCAGCAACGTGGAGAACAGACCCCCGGGACATGTCCGGATCGGAGGACTACCTGTTCCAGCGGCCAGGGTGCCCACGGAAGGCGTTCCGGCGGCGCGTGACGCGCCAGCTGGCCAGCTCGAGCCGGGCATCGCTTGGGGTGATGCTCGGGACACTAAACTACCGACACCTCGCGGTTGCGATCGCGAAGCAGCACCTGCGTGTCACGGTCGAGGCCTCTCCGGAGAGAATCCAGGCGCTAGGCAACCTGGGCGAGAGTATCTTCGCGCGGCAGGCAAGCCATAAGACCGCCGTCCACAAGCAGATCTACGCGATCGACCAGGCTAGTCCGGCCGGCCTGACCCCGGTGCGAATGGAGGCCTTCTACCACGCGTCGCAAGCATGGCAGGAGTTCATCCTAACACAGGAGGAGAAGGAGGAGGAGGAGGAGGAGGAGGAGGA